>NW_026854743.1:0-41944 GCF_026571515.1 Ruditapes philippinarum | reverse complement strand
CGTAAAAAGTCCCTTCCTTACATACAATATTTACAAGGAGAAAAAAGCATTTTTTGGGCAGGAGCAACTACTCGAGTTAAATAACGATTAAGACTGAAATTCCCGGTTTTATAATTGTAAACCCCTAAAAGGTTTAATTTGAAACAAAAGCCCTTGCTTTAAAAGCGAACACGAAAAGGCAAACTAAACGTGCAAAAGGGATTTTAAAAACTCTCTTAAAATTGGCAGTTGGGGGTAGATGCCCGAAACGAGAATGAATTACTGGCAAAGGGGAACGATTTTAACCAGAATACAAATGGTAATTTTATGTTACAGTGGGGAAAAATTTAAAAATCCCGTTTTGGCCCTTTTTAAGGGTTTTATCATTATGTATTTAATACCCAATCTTTACTGCCTTTATTTTTGGTGCCTGTTTGGGTTTGCCCAGCTGGTGTAAATTAAAATTTTGGTGGGGGTTGCGTTCCCTGAAAAATCCCCTTTTCCCTTGTTGTATTTTTTTCTCTTTTTCAAAGAATTGATAAACAGCCCAAAAAACTTTACGACTCATATATACGAAGAAAAAGACCCCGGGTAAAGGGAAATTCCCAAGGGGCCCCTTCACTTTAAATCTCAGAAAAAAGCACGACGAAATAGCAAGGGTAAACTTTTAGTAATCCCTTGAAAAAATATTTCGTTTTTTTTCAGAAAATCTCAGGGAAAATAAAATGTCAGACGTTCTAATAAGATTTGATAATATGACTGGCAGCTAGTGCAGTTAAAGGTTTTTAACAGGTTGGGTTGGCTTCTTGAGTGCCCTTTGGTAAATTGAAAATTTTGGGGGGCAGTTTTTTTTTAAATATCCCCTTTTTCCTTTTTTTTAAATTTTGTTGAACCTCTTTTCCCTTTCCCATTCAGGGACATTACCTGTGTCCAAGATTTGTATGAAAAACCAAAAGTTACCCAAATACCTGAATATTTTATTATATATTATATTGAAATATTTCAAATGTGGAACTAAAGGGCATATACTCATGGTGTAGTTGGATACCCGGGAAAATTTAAAAACGTCTAAAAAAAAATTTTAATATTTTATTTTTTAAATATAACAAAAACTTATATAAAAATTAAAAAAATATAAAGAGAAAGTTTGGGTTTTCCCCCTTTGTTTTTGAAAAAAAATGTGGTGTATTTCTTTTATCCCCTGATAATGAATGAAATTGGTAAAAAAAACAGGGGTGGGTTTAAAATGTCAATAAGTGCATTCATTACTTATTGGGGGGATTGAATACCGTAAAACCCGGTGCTTACATTAGGGGATATGCCCCTTACCATTATATCAAAAGAAAAATTAAAGAAACCATAAAAAAAAAGGGCCCAAAAAATGAAAATTTCAAAATCGAAATGAAATTCGCCTTGGTAAAAGGGTGCATATGGGAAACGTGGGTCAATTGAAAGGTAAAGGGAAACATATTTAGTAAAGAAAATTTTAACAAACTTATGTTGCTTCAAACGAAAGTTTTCCATTATTTAAATTTTTATTAAAAGGGGAAGGGGTAATTTCAAACGGGTTTTTCTTAAGGCTGTGCATTTTTAAAGAAAATCAGTTTTTTTACAAAAAAGGCATTTTTCCCTTAGTTCTTGACCCGGGTCTATGGGTCATATACGTTATAAAAACCAAAACAAAAAACCACCAAAAACCAAACTCAAAAATTTTTCATGGTACGATTGAAAAATTGGAAGTGTTTAAATAATTTAAAAGTCCCCAAAAATTTTAAGCCTTTTGCCCGTTTTTTTTATGTGAATTACGGGAAATAAATGTTTTTTTTTAAAAAAATGATTAAACTAAAATATCACACCCAAAACTTTTTCATTTTTTCGTTTTACGCAAAAAGCGCAAGCCCTACTTTAAAAGTTGGAAAATGAAATCTAATGTTGTTAAATCTTTTTTTAAATTTTTGTCCAGACCTTCCCCTATACAACAATGCAATTTCAATGAAACTTTACAGGTTTAAATTTTAAAATGAAAAAAGTCCTTGAGCATATCGTAGGGGTTTTTCCCAGTTAAATGATTTTTGGCCGATTTAAAAGGGCCCCCTTTAAATTTTTTTTTTTTATTTATTTTTTAGTGTTGCCCCAATACAAAAAATTTTTTCAGGAAACCTATTATCCCAGAAAACTACTAAAGGCAATTTATCAAAACTAACAGGGGAATGATCATACAGTGTCTTCTTCGTGCAACTCCTTCAACAGTTTTTTGGTATCATGGATTTTTGTCATTTTAATAATCTATTCCATTTTCCAAAAAGGATGATACTTAAAAAAAAAATTTTTGTGTTATTTCTCAAACACACTATTCTGTAAAAAAATTAAATCGTTTTATAAAGAGATTGCAACAATTGCAATCCCTGAAGTGAAGAACACGATATGTTCTTCCAGCTGCCACATGGCACTAGACACTTGCTGTTTTTGAAGTATTGAAATCTTTAGAACGGTAAAATCCTTTAAAAGAATCAACAACATTTGATTGGGCCTGTGCATGACGGATAATGAAAACAGTGGCAACACTCCTCAAAGGCCATCAGCATAAGTGGAGCTCATTTTTCCAACACTTTTAACGTGTTTGAAATGAATGACCAAAAGAAGGACCAGAAAATCATAAAATCATTAAAAAAATTAAAAATTTTTTATATTTAAAAAATTCTGGCTAAAACCCCCAGATCAGAGTTTTTTTTAAAATTTGGGTAAACTAATCTTCAAACTTGAGCTTGGCCAAAAAAAAAATTAACAAGAAAAATTTAAAGGAAAACCCTTTTTTTTTAAAAACTTTTGGGTTTCTCGAAAATTGGGAAAACCCCCAATCTTATCCCTTTACTCAGTGGGGCCCAGATATTATATGTTTTTTTTGGCAAAAGGGAAATTCCCCAAAATCACTCCAAAAAATAAATTATTTTTTACCCCTTCCCCCGTCGTTTAAGAAAGATTTTTGGGTATAAATCATTGGGTACTTCTTATGACACGTCGTAATTTAAAATTTCCCTTTTTATACCCCCCCCACAAATAAGTCCCCATAAATCATGACGTATGGGTTTTTTTCGAAACCCAACGAATGTAAACAAAAGAAAAGGGGGGTAATCTGTTGAACGCCTTTTTTTGGAAAAATAAACAAATTTTCCTTTTTGGATTTCCCAAAACGTAAGAATAAAAGTTTCTTACCCTTTTTTGGGAAATATTAATTTATTTGACAGTTAAAAAGTGCTTGTAAAACGAATTTACATGCGTAAAAAAAAAACCGTACGCGCCTGCAAAAAGCGCAAAGTTTTTTTTACAACTGGGGGACCTAACGGGGAAAATTTTGTGTATTAAAAACCGTCGGTCGGTAATATAATTTTTTTCGGGTGACCCAAAATCCAATCAAAAAGGAAAGGGAAAAAATTGGGAAAGGGGAATAAAAAATTGAGTGAAGCTGATAATTTAAAAACCCCAAAAATTTAAAATAAAAACAAACAAATAACAAAAAAAGCGTAAAAGGAAAGGGAAAAAAGGATTTTTCTTTGAAAAATTTTAGACCCTATTATTGCTGCGATTTTTGCTGATTCAGTAATCTTGGTTCAAAAATTTTTTTTTGAAGAAACAAAACAACATGCCTATTCTTGGGCCAGATAAATTAGAACGATTCATAACCTCTATATATGTGCACAGATATATTAATTTGCTGTGAAATCTTAATACTAGTATCTATTTAGTATTTAGTAATACAAGTATCTATTTAGTTCTTATCATAAAATATTGTAAATATGAAGCACAGTATTTATAGCTTATATTGTTTTTTATTTCTTTCTACAAAAAGACTAAATTTTTAGTATGCCTGACAATTTAATAAAAAAAACACACTGAAGAAAAAAACAATAAAGAAGAAGAAAAAATGGAATGCCATCGGTAAAGTTTTATTGTCTGTTGAAAAGTTGTCTTTTTAAATCAATATTTCTCAAGTTCTCAAATTAGATAGAGAATATTTGGTATATAAATGGTTCAATGTATCTTACACTTAACTGAAAAAAATTTATCTATAATTTCTATTATTACAAATAATCGTCATAAAAAAAATTATTTGTCAATATTATACTAAATCTTTTTAATTTTTAAAGGGGGGTTTAAATTTCACAAATTAAGCATAACAACCCTATATCAGTTCCCGTCCATTTTTCTATAATTTTCTGGGAAAAAGAAAGGAACGAACTTAAAATAATCATCAAAGCGTGAAAAGAGCACCCAACTTTCAAGCATAATTTCAAGTTAAATTCACTTAACATTATTTCAAATAACGTCAGAGCAAGTGATATAACTAGAGGGCATGAACACTCCTGATGCATTGTTGTTTTTGGGAAAAAGCTCGCCCTCGTATTAAAAGGCCCCTTTTGAAAAGGGAAGAGGAAAAACTTGGAAAAAAATATAAGTATTGTGTTGAATGATAATAGACATACATTTAAAGCACGGTACGGAACAGAGTTTCTACAATTATTTCAAGACGAGAATGTCAATTACGACATTGATACGTGGGACACTCATCAATTATGTGCTGTAACATTAGTTTTGTTTGAATCAGGTCTAACTGATCCAGAAGTTAAATCTACTCAATGTATATATGATCAGAGAAAAGATATTGAGAATTACGTAGAAAGTGCCTTCCTTACATACAATACTTACAAGGAGAAACAGCATTTATTGCAGGAGCAACTACTCGAGTTGATAACGATTATAGACTGCAATTCTGGTTATAATTGTAAACGTATGATGGTTTCATTTGAAACAAAAGTCTTGCAATTAAGCGAACCACAGATAGGCGAACTAACACGGACAAATGATTTTAAAACTCATCTTAAAATTGCAGTTGAGGTAGATGCCGTAACAGAGAATGATATTACTGGCGAAGAGAACGATCTTAAGCTGAATACAAATGGTAAGTATTTGTGTTACAGTACGGATTTAAACCGAGTCTGCAATTATCATGTAATTTGTTGTGATTAATGCTTCAGAGGGATCACTTTGTTTCCAGATTTTTAAATTGTTTTCATTGCTTTCTAAATGCATTACTTTAAGCAAAAGTTCAATTAGCGTTTATCTTTGGTTGTAGCAATATAATTGTTTAAGATAGCCACAATCGAATCTCAAATTAAGTTAGCATGCTTTTGTGTATATTCTAAATGTGTATTCGGCTTGAGTTCAGCTGATAAAATACATGGCCAATCAAATGACATACAATGACTATTATCTTTAAATAAATATACATGTTAACACTTATAGTGCAAGTGAAAACAAAAGTTTGCCTGTCTGAACCAGAACCAGGCGTAGATAGAACGATTAATCTAGAAATCATCTCTCGTAAAAATATTGTTACCCGAGGCTAATGCCTCGGGTAAAATATAATTCTCGGGAAAATATTTTTAAAAGTACTTTTACTTACATAACAGTACACATTTCTTGGTAATGTGATACACTTGCATGAACAGTATGAATACCTCAGTGGCCAATTGCAAATTAACATTACCAAAAAGGTTAGGAGTATTAATAAACAATCACTTGATATAGCTGAATTATAATCTTATAAACAAAATACAATATACTTCAGGCCAAATGTTCATTGAAGAACTTCAGAACAAAAGTGTCTACAACAATGATTCAGCTGTTTTGACATGTAAACTCAACCTTCCAACAGATGAAATTGTTGAGTGGAGAAAAGATAACAAGCCGGTTGAAATTTCAAACAATTTAATGGTCATGCGCAAGAATGGCAATCACTGGTTAGCGATTTCCAGTGCATCATTGGAAGATACGGGTCAATATTCGTGTGTATGTGGCCATATTTCAACTACAGCTGATCTTACTGTTATAGGTACGCTTTATTCGAATTATAACAACAATGATTGTGTTCTGTTTCAATGCTTAGAAACAGATAAATAAATAATTATACCTTACCATTGCATTTACTATTTATAACTTTCAAGTTTTTATATCTAGTAAGCAAATATCATAATTATAAAATTGAGATCTTTGATTAGGCTTTAACTTTAGTTTGATCGGCAATCTAACATTTTTAAATATAATTTGTAAGTGAACAGTTAAAATCGAAAAAGGAATGATCAAGATAGTAATTGATTTAGTGAAATGAAATTGTATGACAGGTAACATGGGCGAATATTAGCAACAGTTTATTCCATAATGATCGAAGCAATTACAAATAAAGTGTGATTCGTTCAATTATCATTACGTAATTCATTCGACAGATGAGGCATTAAGTGTGGTCGTTGATTTGCCTGCCAAAATTGAGGTTACCGAGAATGGAAACATTTATATAGAGTGTAAGGTGAACCTTCTTACGAGTAAACCTGTTTGGCGATACAAAGGGGAAATTCTACAATCATCTGGTAGAAAGGTTATACAAGCAAATGGTACTTACCCACAAGTTGATAATCATTAATGTAACACTACACGACGAGGGTGAATATACAGTTGACTTTGGGAATGGTTTCCTTAAAAAATTCTTCCGGAAATTATTTTTTAAAGGGGGGTATTTTCCCGGAACCCGGCCTTTGGTTTTTTTGAAGGGATTTACTTTTGTGCCAAATAGACAAACCCTTTTGTTTGGTTTGGTTTTTAAGAAAGTTTGATTGTTACAAGAACAAAATAAATTTTTTTTTTCAAATGAATTTTTGTCAATTAGTTTGGTTAACAAGATAAACCTTAAATTTATTTATTTTAATTATCAAAAATAATTGAAAAAAAACCCCAAACAAAAAAATAGCATGTTTTATTTTTTCTTTGAGATAAAAACAAAAAATATGTACAATAAATTTGGGAAATAGGTACTTTTTTTTGGTAATTTAATATGACACTAACAAATTTGAAACATTTTATTTATTTGTTATTTGTGTTTTGTAAAAATGCCGATTTAAAATTCAAATTGATTTAACGGAAAAATACAAATGTTCATGTACATGGTTTAAGAATAAACAATATTACATATTGAAAGATTAACCATAATTTACTGACTTTTTCCAGTTAAGTTTTGACTTATAATCGTCGGCCAATATGACAATTGAATTCTTAACATTTTAATAAAAGAAAGTAGTAAACGTAAAAACTCAGTATTAAAATAGCACATACAACACAAAAAAGAAAAGAAAACAATATTCATAAAATCTGTAAATTATTCTATTAAAATAGACATTACATGTACAATTATTGTATAATAAACAATTATGGTCAACATGATCAACAGGGTAATTTAACCAGTGTCATATTTTTACTAAGTGTGAACAGATACCTTAAGAGGGGGTCTTCGCTAATAGCGATAACATAATAAGGGACAAATACACAAGTGTGGTGTTGATCATGAGTTACACATATGGATTATAAATGATTGTATACATGTATATCCGTTGCTATTAATAATTACGATCATAAAGAAATAACAAGTAATATTCTAATCTCTAGCATGCCAATCAAAGTAAGTTCATAATGAACAATGTCTTTCGTCCATTCATTCATAAGTGATATACAATTCTGGTAAAAACCAATTAACCATTGAAAAGATTATAAGAATATCTTGTCATCATATGTCTTCTAGTTCATCTTCACCTGCTGCATTTCTTGCTTGGACGCCCTTTGATGCTTTGCATAAATGCTTTTCTTGTAATAGTTTGTTTTAATCTCTATCAGGTCCTTTACATAAAAGTCGTTAGTTTCAATAAATAGGTTTGGGTAATAGCTGATAAATCTTAAGAGCAAACAAAGCAATTAGTTAAACACCAATTCGACAGATACCAGAAAATCATTAATGCATTTTTCTTCAATGTATTTTAGTGGAAACAGACCTTATCCACAGAAAACAGATAACACAAGAAGTGTACAAAAATTGGATGAGAGGAGCTCTAGCGTTAAAATATTTAAAAATAGGTTTAGAGGGTTTTTCCGACAAGGCTGTTCACAAACAGCATAATGATCTAATGAAAACTCTTGGAAATACATGCAACACTTGTACAGAGAGAAGTCTTCTCCCACATAAACAAGCTCAATGCCCACGACAAAGAAAATATCAATGTGTATGTACTAAGAGTCAGAGAAACAAGTCAAGACAAATGTGTCCAAATGGGGGATTTTGTGGCAACGTTTATAATCGAATAGTTTGTAAACATCGCTTTCAAGATCCATCATTCACGAACACGGATGTCCAGAAATGGAGCAGTGATCCATGGAGTGTTGCTACATGCTTTATAAATACTACTGGCTACAAAGGCAAACAATCAGCTAAAGATGTCGACTGCTCTGGTTTACTTAGTATGTGTATAAACAACATTGATATAGAAATGATACTTGGAGAAGTTATCATCGATGGAAAAATAGATGCGTTTGCACAGGTAAACATCTTCACCACAGTAATCAGATATCGATGTATGTATCTCAACTGAACATTGTATATATATATGATATTTAACCTTTTTTGTGCAAGTCAATAAAAGCCTTTTTCGAATTGACTTTTAAGTTTATTAATTAATAAGTGAATTGTTTTAGCGACAAATTAGAATGAGACTTTAAAAATAAATACTGGAGTGTTACTTTTATAGGCAAGGCAGGCGCGGAATGATATTCTTCACAGTCCAAACTATGAACTATCTGAAAATCAACTAAACAAGTTTATCAAAATGTTCAAAGAAGTACTAGAAATCAAGGACAAACATGGCAATACACCTCTGAAAGGGGAGCCAGGCGTTGCAAGCGCCTTACATTTACTAGATATAGTAACAATCCTATAAGAGTAATTATAAAGACAAAATTAGCCAAATAGGGATCCATTTTATTGGTTCTTTATGTAATAAATCGTATTTCTTTCTAAATGTATCAATTAACAATATATTGATCAATTTTGTCATATTTGTTACACAATATACTTTACTATTTCTAACGTCTTAAGTATTTGTTATTTTAGTTATATATATTTTTCTATAGATGTATGATTTGTAATAGTACGTTCAGGTTCTTTTGCATTAATGTTGAAACACTTTTATCGTCTATGATAGTCCATAATAATAAGAACACGATTGAGTATAATAGTAAGTACAATAACTTTGCTTTCAAGTGATATACAAAAGGTCCTTCCATTCTTACAAAAAAGGGCCAATTATGCATTCTTCCATTTTTGTTGTGACATGAAAAAGACAAATTCTTCAATTGAGTTTACGAACTTGAGTCCTATAATAAATTTCTTACAGGTGCAACAAAATCAGATTGAGATAAACCTTGAACATGAGATGATAGAACTGAGAGAGCATGGGATGTCTAGATTAGAAGAGAAATACCAAACAGCACAAAAACTGGCAAGTTTTATCGCTAATGTATTTATGTATTGTTATAACATGCTTTAAGACCGAATCAGGCAATGGTAAAGTAAGGATATATTGATTTTCAAGTCTCAAACAATGGATAATCAGTAATTAAGTAAGTTTAGTAAGTAAGTAGGTAGGTAGGTAGGTAAGAAGGTAAGTAAAGGCTTTATTTATCGAGGCTTTACATTTGGTTTCCCAATCTTCAATGCGGGTATCTAAGTTTAAAAGGTATTTGAAAAATACTGCGATTCGAAAATTGCTTATTTATTTATTGTGTACGAATCATTCCTAAGAAAGAGATGCCTTTTACCTGTCATTGTTAAATGTCTCTCTGTTAGCCATCATGCACGCTTGAATTTAAAGCCTCGTTTAGATTTCTTTAACATTACATTCGAAAGGGGAAAAAAAAATTTTTAAAAAATTTTTTTTAGCGTTTTATCAAGGTATATTAAACGGTGGAAATCCAAACATTCTAGTGATTCGTTAGTTTTATATTGGGTCTAAGAAAATAAGGCATTTGATTGAAACTACCAAAATAAATATAATTAAAATTAAGTTATTTCTTCGTCGTGTTTATACATAAGCGCATGGTTCGAAAAATACTTATCATGCAATATTTTTTTTCTTCAGCATGAACTGAAACTTCAACTTATAGAGCAACAGATAAAAGGTTTGCCCTTGCATTTTAATTTGAACAAATTGAGCTGATCCTTATACAAAAATTCTACTAGGTCATTAGACCATGATTTGAAATCAAAACTAACTTATTATCGAGATACATGTAACAGTGTAGTTCAAAAATCCTGTATCCGTTTGAAAAGAATTGCATTTATTACCTTATATTGCACACATTCATAAAATTGATTTCATTTCTTTTAATGATAGAGCGGTTGGATTTGACAAAACCGTAACAGGATGCATAATTGATATAAGGATTTTAACATATGTTATACTGATTACTCGTACAAAATATATAAATAGCTACAAAGAGAAAGAAGAATTAAAAAAAAATTAAGCTACAAAGAGAATCAGATTTTAAAATGAAAATGATATTTGAATAGACATATTTCAGGAAAGAGGTGTTTGAAGATTTGACCCTATTATAAGTTTATATTATAGAGGTCATGCAAGAAACATTTTCTTTATAAAATGTCTTTATTTCTTTACTAATAAACAATCAATCAAAAGAACGTCAGATTTCTAAAAATAATATTGCTTGTAAAAGAATAATCAATAAATAATTATAGTAATTTCATCTAAAGAAAACATTCCGGAGTTTGCATACTTTGTTTTTAATTAAGTGGCTTGTAACTATAAGCAGAAACAGTGTTGTTGTTGATGTTTTAAAGTTTAAACACACACACGTGTTGGTCTGTCGAAATTATCTTGCAAAATATTTGGTCTAAATATGTATTCTTCACATTCATAATTTAACATGCCGATTTACTAAAAAAATAGGACAAGCATATTTTTTGTATAGTATTATTGAATATTATTTACATTAATTACCGTAATTGGTCGACTTGTGTTTTTATTTACAGATAAAGAAAATGAGCTTCGGCTTATGCTAAATCTTAGATCTGCGGGAAAACAAAATAATCTTAAAGGTACGGTACTTCATGAAAAAAAAAATTTAAAAACCTTTGAATTCACCGCTCTTTTTTGGTAAGAATCAAAGATTGTTCACATTGAGAGAAGACAAACATATTAAGAACATAATGTTATTTTATACATTCATTTGTTTAAGGACTAACACGAGAATGTAACTAAAACGAGTTGAACTAGCTATATTTGAAATATATCAATCATTCATAGTCAAAGAACCATTCTCTTAATTTTTCTTGTTGTTCTGGCATTAAAACTGCGCACGTAGGTGTATATTAAAGTGACATTATGCTCACATTTTTATTGTCAAGTTGAGCTGAATTGACTTTATATAGATTGACTGTTTAAATGATGTATGACCAACAGATTATATTGGAAAATGTTTAAGCTAAAATTTAAAATCTGCCTAAATCTACCTAAAATATAAAAAGACTGCCCCACTTTTTTATAAATTGAATGTTACAGGTAGATGCTAAATGACATTCACTGAAATTGCGTTCGAATCCGGTGGTTATTTATTGTTTATGCGAAGTAAATTATTAAATCAAAAGTAATGGTGGCAAAATGAAAATTTATTTAGACTCTCAACTGTTCACTCACTAAATACCTTTAGATGGGCATAATGTCACTTTAACGAAGACGGAAACATGCTTTAACGGATACAATTACGCAAGCATGTACCTTGTTTTTAATATGCATGCGTTATGTATAACGGTTATAAACGGGAAGGCATGACGAAACCTGTATAATAGTTATATGGGAAAAAATAAATGTAACTTATTTGAGAATAGCGCTAATACACAATTTGTGCCTGCATTATATCTGCATATTTTGATCCATGTTAAACCGTGCATTAATTCTCTATTATGTTTTTCTTTTCAGAGCACTTCTTGATTGATCTACAGATAAATGTTATTGCTAAAAATGGTGAAAAAAATGTCGAAGGGAATCAAAGAGTTTATGAAGTAATGAGAGACTATATTAAGGATAACGATGATATGACTGGTTCGCCTTTTGTTGAAAGATCAACTGATACACAAATCTATCACCTCGTAGATTTCATCAAGGCCATAAAGAAATGCCGTATCGTTGTTATTTCTCCCACAGACCAATCGTAAACAGACATAAAAATCAACTCCCCCCAGTTTGGGAATCCCATGGAAATTTTTTTCTCAAGCCACCCTTTTCAGAAAACCAAATTTTTCAAAAAAAAACTTTTAAAAACCCTTAGACATGGTACAAGTGAAATTATGACAAAAAATTTGAAAGACATAAGGGCAATTTCCCCTATCAAATGGTTAAGAGAAAGCAAAAAACTTTCTGCTTTTAAGTTAAATATGAATAATAATGATATATGATACCTTTTATTTTTTAACAGTGTTTTCTGCTACTGTCGGTGCATTTGTAATCAGTGCATATTAATAGTATTAAATGATTGATTAATCAAAATAAATTAAAACATTGTTTGCTCTATATCGTTAAAATATCTAAGGATTTTGAAAAACTTAATACGTTGAAATTTTTTATTCTGTAAACACAAAAACATGTACAGATATTTGAATACGTAAAACTACTGTCTTCAGAATTAAGTGACGTAACCAGAATTATGACTTGTACCGAGCATCAAAATACACAATGTACTCTCTATTGTCCTGACCATGACACGTTTTATGTACAGCATGCAGAGAATCAAAACATGGGTAATTATACATTTCTTACAATCAGTAACTTATAGTGGTTAATATAGTACAAAAGGTATCAAATTAAACAAAAGCATTTTAAATTCGTGCAACAATGACTGACAACTTGTCTGTCAGAAAAAATTTAAGCTTGATTTCACTTAAAAATGTGTAAACAAATAAGAACAATTTATAGTTTGAAAAAAAAATCATTTGATACTTTTATTGACCCGACACTTTAATTTTATTCCTCATTTTAGCATATTGAAATAACTTAAATTTATTTGGTTAGTAAGACGAATGAAATATGTTATAGTCATCACCTTTGATAAATATTCGAGTGTTGGCAGAATAATTAGTCTTTTCGTTATATAGCGATTGGCCGATGTAACATTTGGTCTACACTCAGATACAGTGAGCGACTAAATAGTTCCTTTTGATCCAGTGATGTGGTTTTGACCCCGCTATTGCTTTGACGTTTTTAGCATCCGAGGTTAGCCAAATTATCCGTTTCTGTTTCCGGAGCAATATGACCTAATTAAACTTTGTTGACCAGTACGCCCTAAAACCAAACAAACAAACAAAACTAACAAAATATTTTTATATCGGCCAATTCCAGCATTTCTAATAGGTGTTTTGTATTTATTTAACTGTTAACTTTTAATTAGAATATTACCTTAATTCCTGAAAAAGTGCCAGGTATTTATTAAAGGGATTACCTGCTGCTTTGTGTTTTTTGTGTTGTGATATTCTGACATGCTAATTCTTTACAATTTACCAAGGATTTTTTAAGCTTGTAATTGCTGTTATGACATTTTTATACGTGTTTTTTTCTTAAAACTGATCATATTCATTTTATTTTGTAAACATGCAAACTATTATTGCATGATTATCATTATTAAAATTTATTATCTGATCAGTAATTAAAATTAGCTCTTTAAAATCATGTGATGCACGTATGGTTCAAACATCATATCAACACCCTTCTGTGTAATTTAGTTACTAATACATTGTTTATGAAGTGTTTGCGCTGTAATTGGCCCTTCATTTATAGGGCAGATAATTTGTACAACTTATGGAAGTAACAACCATTTTCTGACCATGGGGATTTTTTGCACTTCGATTGTGTACAACATATTTCTTAGAGGTTAATACTTGGTTGCTGTTCGCCATTGTACTATAATGGTCCGACGATGTTTATAATGACCCGAGGATCGCAGACAAAAATGAACAGTGTGTCAATAAAATAATGTTGTTGTTTTTTTCTTTTCATAAAGCACATGTCATGGAATAAAACAGGTTACATCTGAAAGGTCTTATGATGAACAGAAACGTCGTCTAGCCATCAGTATAAAAAAAAGTTATAACGTTAGGATAGATAATACTTTAACTAATAGAGACAACAATGATGAAGAAAATTGTTCAATCACTAGTATGTGTATGCTTCCTAATAGTGAAGTTCTGCTTGTTGATGAAGGGAATAGAAAACTGAAGATATTGAACAGTTCATACAAGGTAATAAACTACTGTGATGTACATGAAACTCCCTATTATGTATGTTATATAGGCAACAATACAGTTGTTGCTGGTTTAGGAGGCATACAGTACGTGAATGTGTCAGGTAAGATAAAACTAAGACAATTAACGAAGCTAGATCATAAATGTCTCGATATAGCTTGTCACGGTGACACACTCTATGTTAGCAGTAGTGACACAATTTACAAATATGACAAAAACTGTAAACAAAAGCAAGTTATCTATCAATTTGGTGAAATTCGGACCAGGTTCAACATAAACCCCATTGCTATAAGTGACAATGGTGAGCGGCTCTACTTCATGACAGTTACAGGTCTAGCTACAATAGTTGTTAAAGGAAATCATATATTCAGTTCACAAATTGACGATTATGGCATACGTGATATATGTATTGCTGGTGAAGGTATTGTTATTGTATTAGATGTAAAAAACAATGTTCATCAACTGGATTATACTGGAAAAAAACATCGGACTGTAGATAGCAAGCCAATAGATATTTCAATTGCGTCTTCCATGTGTTTCGACAGAGAAAGATGTAGACTTATTGTTGGTGGATTTCAAGACAAGATACATGTTTACAAATGCCAAGTTTTGCCAAATTATATCAGTATAGATATATACAGTAGAATCCCTACTTAAGACCACCCCGGAATTAAGACCACTCCGCTATTAAGACCATTTTTTAAAAGAACAGAATTTTCTGTTCTTTATATCAATGGTTACATGATCCAGAATTTAGACCACCCCGCTTATCCACTTTTAAGACCACCAGATTCAGCCCAAATTCATTGTTTATTTGACCCCTCTATTGAGACCACTGATATTAAAGCCAACACCTATCTTATCTTAAATTTTGTTATGATCTGCTTGAATTCTCTTAAGCTTGACACTTGATTTCACAAGGTGTCAACAACTGTTGTTATTTGGGTTATTGTATGAAAAAAAGGCGAGAAAGTAAATTTTATAGTGGTTTAATGTTGCAGCACATTTATTTTATGAAGAATTAATTTCTTATTTAACAGGTGAATTATATTTATCATTTAATAATCAATATTCAAATCAGACTAAATAGAATTTAATGTTAAATTTCTCAGAAATATATTTACATCAGATTATATATTATAACATACTTTTATATTGTTAATATACATATTGTTTGGTCATATAACATGACTAAAATAGACCATGGTCATAAAGTATGTAAGCAATAAGAATATTCACAATTAAGACCACTTTGTCATGATGGTGGTCTTAACTGAGGGTTTTTACTGTATAGTAAATAAAGATGTTTTGGTAATTTTAAAACCAAGAACCAAATGAAAAATGCATTGCTAAACAACTTTTATTTATCAAATTATTAAGTTTGTAAGCTTGCTTATTTCTTCATCGAGTCATTGCTTAATATTTTGATATCGCACTTATGTACCTTGAATGTATTTGTAAGGACTTGTATATATTAGATAACTTTCTTATAATAAAGGTTGAATAGTTACAAGTTTGAAACATTTTTGAATCCAAATCGAGACTATTGAACAACAAGACAATCTTGTTAAAGGACTAACGAATGAATTGATATTGATTTATCCCGCATATTGTCATTTCTACTAAGGCCTAAAATAAATTGAATTTGTTTCTCCTTCCCTACCTACCTAACAAATTTGCCCCTACCCAAAAGATTTTTTTCAGGTTCAAAGGGGATCAAGATTTTTTTCTTTCAGAATACAATAGGTACAATCTAATCTGATATTTTAGACAGCTAGCATAGTTAATAAATTGTAGCATATGTCAGTTGTGAATATGGAAATGCATGTACATATACTATTACACTTAATAAATCAATTTTAATAGTTCATTATACATTTATGCAGATTATTTATTATTATGCATATACAAAAAAAAAATAATTTTCCTACCTACCTACCCAACCCTAATTTAAATGGGTCGGGAAGGGGAAACAAACATAAAATTCAATATTTGACGATAATCGGATATATGATACTTGTACTAGTGGTGAAGGTATTGTTTTTCTATTAGATGCAACAAACACTATTCATCAGCTGGATTACAACGGCACAATATATGCTGACTGTAAATAAAATGGGTACATTATTTGCGGGTTCTTTGTGTTTTGACAGAGACAGATGTAGACTTATAGTTGGTGGAAATGAAGACAATATATACGTGTTTACCAATGTGCAATTTTGCCCCATATTAGTCGATAGACTTGTTTTGGTAAACAAAGATGTCCCTCATATAACATGTTTCCGTATTGTATATGAGTCCATGTATATATTACATATTTTTTCATAATAAAGGTTGAGTAGTTACAAGTTTAAAACTTTTTTTAAAAACAAATCGAGATATTCAACAAGACAATCTTGTTGAAGAACATAAGAATGATATGATGATTGATTTAACTCGCATATTGCCAATTTAACTTACACTCCGACAATCTTCTAATTGGACGCTTACATTTTCTCATATCTCTAAACAGTTTTAAGGAAAGATATGTTAATATAATCATTAATTGCTCGTATAAAAAAACTTCATTACAATTTATTTACGGAAAAATGTACATCAGTACTGCAGGATGAAATCAAACTCGTGTGCGTGTGTGTGTTGGTGTACGTGTGCTCTTTTAGTGATGAAACCAGATTTCCAGAAGACTGCTCTGAAATATATGTTAAATAGATAAAATGGAAATATTGATGATTAGGAAATTTTTCTCAGAAATTTAATGTATATCAGTTGTTAACAAATTGTCATTTACATCTTAAGAAATGAAAATTACTCTAAACACGCTTCTTTCTGTGAAATTTGCTATTTATCCGGATGACAGACAATCCGTTTACACACTGTGATACTTTGCACTTCGACTGCCTGAAAGACACGTTGTCCTGTGATACAAAAAAAATGTGATGAATTATACGTCGTAGGTCCATGAGGTTTGGTTCCGGTGGCTAGATACGCTCCTTGTGCTTCGGTGGATCCAATGCGATATTTCATACGTGTCGTATAGTAAACTTTACACTCATTTTTCTTTTTTGCATAAATTTGAATAACCTTCAGATCTGTAAAATAACGCGATAACGTGGCATTCACTTATATCAATTTAAATAACATATTGCAACTTTAACAACGACACAAAGATAACTTACTGAAACACTAGCATGAATACATTCGATCATCGTGCACAGTGCGCACGTGTAAGTTTGTCAATGTTCCATGTTTAACCAGGATTTAGAATTAAGACACGAGTGGGTCGTGTGGACCTTCAAAGTGAAGCTCCATTAATTAAACTTAACACATGCTCTTTTTTTAAATACTAATAAATCTGCTTTGGACGGTGCTAGTGCGAGGCCGATAACTTATATATAACTGTCAATAAACCCGTCCAGTCAAGCAAAGGTGCGATTTTTTCAATTTTGTCATGTGCATTTGTTTGGGGTTTCATTTTTTACAGCGAATATTTGAACTTTTGAGAACATTTGTAAATTATACATTAATGTCATGCTAAATTATCAATATCGTTTTCTTTACTAATATAAAACATGTACATAGATCTAGTTCAATATATGTTCAAGGTCACAACTAAGAGACAAATACGCAAAATGCCAGAATATATCACCCTTGTTTAAACATGAACCTTTAAGAACCGACCGATTAAATAAACGATAGTCCATATAAGACGGAGTAAATATCAGTTGTGACATCAGTCAAAGTCTGGTTCCCAGTCTACATTTACTACGGAAAGTAGTGTGAGGGGAAGAAACTCCAGACTACATAATTATAGTAAATGGAAGATTTCTCTCAATCTTCGCACTGTTTGTATAGTGTCAAATTTTTCTCTTAGAATTGCGGTCCCTTGTTAATGTGAATAATAGTATTAAAAATACCCATCTTTAAATAAAAACATTTACTTAATTGTATATATTAACTCAAAAGTATTGGAATGCCGACATATGAAGACTATCAAAGTTTTAGCCAATTATACCAACAAACAGTGAAATTATAGTAATTTGTCTTTCAAATTCAAGGTCATTTATGAATCAAGGTCAATTTGATTTTGATTTCCTTTAAAACATTGTCTTTAAAAAATTGTGCTTAAGGCCGTGTCTACACCTATTCAAGTTTCTTAAATGTCACATTTAGATAAGCTAAATAAATGGCCCTTAATATTAAATCAGGCACAATTTTTACTGAAATGTCTAATTAAGATTGCCCAGGATTTATACCTTTGTCTTTGCAATACTATCATGTTTCTGTAAAATATGTGAATAAAACAAGCGGGAAAAAGATGCAATTAGCTAAAAACAATCGAGTAAATGAAATTGAAATGTGTAGATTCTTTTAAAATAATGGAAAATGTGAGAAAAATATTTTTTGAGCTGATAAAGTTTTGCAAATTCTCTATTTCATGAAAGTTATTCACTAAATGAACAAGATCATTTAAAATCCATTTTGACTACTTAAAAAACTGATTTATTTTTTTTGGATTTTTTTTTGCTTTGCTCTTCTGTGTGTCAGGGTATTGATCTTTTCCTCTGACCAAAATATTGTATACATTTACTAAAATTTACAGATCATGAACCAAAAAAGTCAGAAAATAATAAAAAAAACAACACTATCACACCTTCGGGGCACATGTTTTTTGTCAAACCGGTGTTATCAGTGTCTTGAGAGCCAATATCTTGTAGAAAAATAGAACGTGTTCTAACTTTCTTGCAAGGAATTATCTTCTTGGATGTCACATAATTCCTCTTTAAAACTCATTCAAGTAGGGTGTCTACATTATCCAATACAAGAGAATATGATACCTGCATTCAAGACTTGGATAGGTGTAGACGGGCCCTTAGTATGAAGAAAAAACATTTTTTTGCAAAGTTATAGATCAAAGCTATTTATGAGTGAAAATCATAAATAATTAAATCTTGAAGCTTTTGTTCAAAGAATTGTTGTGTATTAGTATGAAGGCAATCCATTATTATATAACAAAGTTAAATAAAGCAAACTTAAACCATTTGACCTTGAAGGTCAAGTTCATTATGGTCAACTTAAAGGTTTTGCTTAAAGGCTTTTGTGTCTAGTTATCAAGGCACATTATGAATTTAAAAGAGAATATATAACCAACGTTAATTTTTTCGGAAAGCAACGGCATCAGCAATGACACCATGGCTGTAGATATAGCTCTTTTATCTTCCATAATGTCGAATTAAAATTAGACAATCGTGCATTTAAAGGACAATGTTTTTACGTACAACAATATCTTGAAAATATTCTTATTGATTTTAAAAGTATCAACGTAACCGTAGGCACTCATCTGAGTTACTTTTGCACATTCCGTGCGTATTTACTGCGTGCCTGAATATCCGGTGCATAGAAAAACCGGAAAGCACCGGATAGCACCGAAATACCGGAAAGCACTCAAATTTCTCATAATAACATATGAAAACGTTAATTAATCGGTTTGAAAGTGTTACCAATCGATTTATTAGATCAAAATCTTTCAGAAAAGTCATTTTTTTAAATATATATTGATAATTATTACGAGTATTTAGGAAAATAGATATATCGAGTGCTTTCCGGTCTTGTTAAGATACATGTACATTACCGGATAGCAATTTTGTTTATCAAAGTTATACATGAAAACTTTATTTTATTGGTTTGAAAGTGTTACCAATCGATTTATTAGATCAAAATCTTTCAGACAACCCGTTTTTGTAATTATATTATGATTATTTTTACGATTATTTAGGAAAATAAGATATATCGAGTGCTTTCCGGTCCTGCTAAGATACATGTACTTTACCGAATAGCAATATAGTTTATCAAAGTAATACATGAAAACTTTATTTTATTGGTTTGAAAGTGTTACCAATCGATTTATTAGATCAAAATCTTTCAGACAACATGTTTTTATAAATATATAATGATAATTATTACGAGTATTTAGGAAAACTGATATATCGAGTGCTTTCCGGTCCTGCTAAGATACATGTACATTACCGAATAGCAATATTGTTTATCCAATTAATACATGAAAACTTTATTTTATTGGTTTGAAAGTGTTACCAATCTATTTAGTACTTGAAGATCTGTATATCATGACGTTTTTATAAATATTTTATGTTTCATTACGCGATTTTCAAAGTTGTTACAAAGTTGTATTGATTGCTTTCCGGTAATGCTAAAGTACATCTACTTTACCGAATAGCACTCGAATATTTATATAAATCACACTAATCCTTCATATTAATTATGTGAAAGTGTTATAAATTGATTAATTAAGTTGAACTTATTTCAATCAAAAATATTATGATTAGTTACACGATTTTTCAATCTTGCTCATACCATATATCAATGTATCATATTTCTAATATATTATAGGTTGTGTGAAGGACAGAAAGAGGATTTGTAAAAAGTACCAATAAGTTATTCAAAGCATCGAACCATATTTTTTATTATTATATTTTTATATCATGTAAAATAAAGAAAAACTTATAAATTTTCGTTCAGTTATGTCTTTATTTTTACCATACTATGTGTACCGAAAAGCAATGTGGTCATCAGTGGAGGACAGTAGTTGTTGTATTGTTTATCACACGTGCTAATCCATGCTGATTAAAGACCTTGTATATTGTAGCACAAAAAGGTGATGATTTAATCAATTTATACACAATTATGATAATTGAGAGTACCGACCTGCACATCAAAGTTGCATTAATTAGACACTGTCCTTTACATGCACATTAAATTAGATAATTAGAAATTGCAATTAACTACACACTCTTTTGATATAAAAATTAATTTTGTTTAATGAAGATTATTACGGCACTCACGAAAAGAAATGTTTGGAACGGATATATACGGAATCTCTTAGAACTTTATATCAAGGTGCTATTAAAAAAGTGACGACAGTATTTGTTTTGACGAAAAATGTGACCGACTAGAAAATCACTGTAGGGAAATATCACAAAACTCTGTGAAATACTTTCAAGACAGACTTCGACCACAGAT
Organism: Ruditapes philippinarum; assembly: GCF_026571515.1. Classification (NCBI taxonomy): domain Eukaryota; kingdom Metazoa; phylum Mollusca; class Bivalvia; order Venerida; family Veneridae; genus Ruditapes; species Ruditapes philippinarum. Next base: position 20,748 of record NW_026854743.1, on the reverse strand, counting down.
GAAAACAAAGGTTAATGACCCCTCACTATCTGATAAGGTTGACGGACATTGGACGAACAATAACTGTGAGTCAAACCGGTGTCGCATAATAATCACACGGGCGTAATATTCCCACGATTTATACATTTATTTTGAAACTTGTCTGTGTTTTGAAAAAAAACTGCCAGGTTCTAAAATCATTTAATTAATGAAAATAAATGCTTTTGAAAGTTTTTTAAAAAGTTTTGAAGTTTGTTTCTTGTCCATTGTTTTATTTTTAAATGGACTAGAATTGATCTTAGTCTGTAGTTGAAAATGGCCGCTTTCTGGAAAAACTAGGTCAAATTGTCCGAAATAATTTCCCGAAAGGGATACCGGAAATTTAAAACTTGCCATTCATAAATAGACATATTCATTATTAAAAATAAAGGTCTAATAACTTGTACCATAATGTGAACAATTCAGTTATTTGCTGTACGCAATCACGTCTTTCAATTGTAATGCAATTAGTATATCTGTACTGATTTGAATAATGATTAACATAAACTAAATAATAATTAAAAAATAATATACACAAAGAACAAAATTCACTTTGATTCGATATCTTTTAAAAACCTAAACTGAATTAGAGGTTTAACATGACTTGTATTAAGTTTAAATAATACAACCTGCATGAAGAACACAAAGAACACAGTTCAAAGACATCGAAAGGACAGTTAAAGTAGACATTTGAAATGAATACAGCAATAAAGTAACATGAGTTGACATCATAAATTGTAAACAGGATTCACTGACTCTTTTTTAAATCAAGTCTTATAATTGTAATGCAATTAGTATAGCTGTACTAATTTGAATAATGATTAACACAAACTAAATAATAATTAAAAAATAATATATTTTTAACGGAGCCACAACTGATAAAATCATTGACAATTTTTATTCTTTTTTCTATGGAAGTCCCCGATTTACCACACCGCTTATAGGCACTAAAAGGAACTGTGAAATTGACAAAATAGGAATGTTATATGCCTTAAAGGGCATCTGTTTGCAAAATTTAAAAAAATATAACCGTATGGTTTATGTTTTATTGACATTTTATTAAAACTTGGCTATATGAAGGTCTCTTTTTCATAGATGTGGTAACTCTATATACATCATGAAAAATGTTTTATTGATCATTGTTCAGAAACAAATAATACCATTGTAGTAACAAATCACACGAGCAAAGTTATTTTTCTGCATAAATTGTTTTGATATGTGTTGAAAATTTTACCCTACCCCACCCACTTTAAACACATATGTTATCATTTTCTTATTTAAGAAAGCCTTATTCAAAATATCTCCTAAATTTAACACAATGAAGAATCGTTTTCAAAGCCTATTTTTTAAAAGTATATTGGTTGATTTTGCAAAATATAAAATACTTTTACCCTGTAGTTTCTTTATTTTATCAGACTTTGACAATATCTGGTATCATATTTGGCATTATTTAGTCAATAAATACTTACAATACTTTTATATTTTAAATAAAAAAATTTCTTCTTACATAAGGGATCTGAGAAAAACATAAATAATGTAAAAAAAAAAGAAAAAAATGCCTTTCTGGTGTTTGAACCCTTGTCCTTCAGATTCAATGCACTTTTACAGTAATTCTAGGCTATTTAAATACTCATCAAATCGGAGGTAATGAAGTATGAGTTAACGGATATACTACATTGATATCCTGTCAATTGAAACATAATTTATTTTTGTACCGGAGCCGCAATTGATAAAATTATTTACAATTTTTCCACCTCCTATATGGAAGTCCCCGAATTGTCACTTAATTATGTGTATTATTATGTGCTGTTTCGTCCCCGAACTTGACGAATCGTTCTTTATTGGCAATTGGAAACCTTTCGGCAAATGAATAACTCGAATATTTCTTTATTGATGACAAAATTAGTAACTTACGTTGCATATATATTTCATTCCATTATATGTTTCAAGTAAATTTGAGAAAGGACCAGAATTTTCGATTAGGCCATCTCTTACAATAAAAAATAATGGCATTAAATCAAAACGTGATTAACACGGTTCAGATTAAACATAGACAAATAAATTTGAGAAAAAAAAACAACAAAAAAACAAACAAACAAAAAACGCGACATGAAAGGGCGATATATATTTTTTCTGTCCATAAAATGTTATATTGATCACATTTTAAAGTAGTTGTCAAACTTGTTTGCATGCATATTTTACTTTAGTCCTTTCAAATTAATTTGGGACATCGAAAATGTATTGATTTTTGTTGAAATTTAAAGATTGAAATATCGGTAAGAATTTTTTTTAACAAAAATAACTTCTGATCGAACTTAATGGATATGGAAATTGAATCATTTCTCAGAAATAAATTGATTTCTTCGTTTCATTTTGAACAATTTCTTTTGAAAAGCTGCATACAGCCAATAATTTAAGTTTATTGATTACAGTTAGAAGTGAGATTTCGCTAATTCTACATACTAAACGATGTAACTATTTCAGGGTATCAGTCTAAGTGATATAAATTGATATATATATTTCTTTTCCATACAGACGAAATACAGATAAAAGTCTTCGCCGTAACCACTCCATATATCACAAGGTTATCTACTAAATTAGATTAATTTTCAACCCGTATTAAACAGTTTGCATTTTGTAATGTCAAAGTAATGATAAGCTGTATTAAATCTTTATAAAATCTTGTATAGAGACTGATAACATGCAATCACTTAGATACATATTTGACAGTTCTCTTTTTTAAATATTTTACATATCAGCTTTTTCTCTTTAGAATAAAGTAAATAAAGGTTAACTTCCGGCACTAGTAAACAGTTTCATCTTTTCATGTCATGTTAAAAGTGTGAATACAGTTTTGTCTCCACTTCCGATATATTATCATTTTATAATGGATCGATATAATTAAATAATATAAGAAGCTGCGGTAAGTACATATAGTTGAAAATTATGAAAGTTGTGAAATGTAAAGCAGAAGGAGTAGCTTAGGTGTAGCTTAAAAGGGTATAGTTAGAAAACTGTGTATTCTATGAACATATAAATATGTTGGTATAAAACAATCTTAACATAGCAACATGGAATACATTAAAACCTTAATCACCTGGACATTTTATCAGTCATACAGTAAGGTTTATCAATTTAATAAGTACAGACAGCTTAATTGGCATAACCTCAATATAATAAAACTTTTAGCACAAATGATTGGACAAAAAGCAAAAGCAACATTTAATTACCCGGTTACATAATTATAAATATGACATATGTTATTTAATCATTAAGTAATTGTACCGTTAACATATTTTATATTTCACAGATTTTTTACATAAAGTCTTTTATATTATAATAATAACAATTTTAAAAGTAAATAGCACGCATATTTATTCATTATTTCTTCGTGAAAGAATTTATCTGTTTTTTCGGCTGAACAACAATACACTATGTTCATTTAATGCCGACAAATTAAAAGACAGTTTGCTATCTCGATTGATTCTGGTCAAGCTCTGGGTACTGTTGTTGATTTTTTGTTTGTTTATTTTTTTTATTTTGCGAATGGCTGGCGCCGCGTGACAACAAAGCAAAAGCCGCAAGTACTGTTACAATCACCGTTGAGAAAATTATTCAAAAAGTTAGCGATATGAATAAAATTCTGGAGACTTTTACAGCTGACACACAGCACTTGACACCCGATGTTGTAAAGTGTAAAAATCTGGATGTAGTGTGGTCCCTCAGAAGCATTATTAATCACACGAAATTACATGAAAGTTGACGACTTAGTTAGATTAAGTTTGGACATAAAGGATACTGTAAAAGAGTAACATCCGAGCACCGGGTAGAGCGGTTCTCAATTTTCAACACTTAAACTTGTTGGAATCAACGATCCCGAAAGACCAGAAAAATGTTAAAAGACTGGATGAAGTAAAGGTATCATTTTTACAGTTTCTATACAGCATTTGATACCTGCTGTTGTGAAGTTTAAAAAGTGCGACAAAATGTGATCCCTTTGATGCATTTCTCACAAAATAATATGAAAATTGCAAAAACAAATCCGGAAACAAAGTGATCCCTCGGAAGCATTTATCTGAACAAAAACACATAAGAATTGCAGACTCGGTTTGATTGAATCTGTACATGAGGGATAATGAATACGTGCAACATCCCTGACGCCCCCTAGAACCGGCTTGAGCGGTACTCAATTCTCAACACTTAATAGTGCTGGCATCAATGATCCTGAAGGACCAGCGGTTGAAAACTCTGTGTGATTTTGGTCTGTAAAGGGGGGGACAACGAAAATGAGCATCATCCCTCTCGTCCCCTGGCTTCATCGGTACTAAATTTTAAGAAAACATGTTGCAACACTGAATTAAGTACAGGCAACTTTTAACAGCTGCCACCCATTGTTGTGAATTATAAAAATCTAGACAAAACGTGATCCATAAAAAAACAACAAAAAAGGCAAAAAAAAAAAAAAAAAAAAAAAAAAGAAAAAAAAATTGCAAACTCGCTTTGAGTCTTTACATGGCGTACTGAACAAAACTACAAAATTTCAACTGTTGAGCCCGCTACAAGTAGAATTATTTGATTATCTCAACAAAGAAATGTTACTCTGAAAAAATAATGTTTAAAGAATTTAAGTAAATATTTGCAATAAATACAGTTTAAAGATAACGTTTCCCTTAAGTCAAGTCTAATTTACACGACGAGCACAAAGTTAACATGTACAAAAGAAATCTATGTTCGTACCAGAATCGCATCTGATACGATTTTGCTTTTATTATAAACAATAAGTACTACCTTCGATATCCTTTTTTCAGTTCCCTCATACCGTTATGTGACTACATAACAAGTTTGCCCAGCTACATTTCTAATTTCTTTTAGCAAGCATGGAACCTTCTGACAAAACTTCTTCAAGAAAATTTAAGTTATTTTGTTCTTAGAGTACAATAAAAAATAATAACGAAATCTACCTATTTATGCAACTATATCTGTATTTTGTATGTATTTTGAAGTATGTCACTTGAAGAGATAAGATAAGACTTAAACAAGATTGTAAGTAATTATCGTAACAAATATAGACCATGAGATGACTGTTTTAAATAAACGATTTTACTGCTAGACAACCTTATCACAATGTCAACAAAGACCACGATGATTTTTACATTTATACCAAAGTTGTCAAACAGCACGTAGTGTTTACTTTATTTAGAAAGCAAATCTGTAAAGATCGGACATATTTGAGGATTTTATTTTAACATCGAAGTTCAAAAGCCCGGTAAGGCACTTTGTTTCACGAATGATAAAGGTAATATTTTGTCAATTTATATTATTAAAATTTCACAGGCTGAACTTTTTCTCCTGAGGTATTCTGTTTCAGAAATATATTTTGCTTTCAATTTTAAGAAGTTCTGTTTAAGAACTATATTTGAACTGAACTGAAATGTACTGCAAGAAAGAAAGATAACACTAAAAGAAGTATATTTTTAATCATCCTGTAACCAAAGGGCACATGTGTTCAAACGTGTTCAACAAACTACATAAGTATTGTCACTGCCATTTTCAAAATACTTAGAACTTAGCTTGTTTGTTTTTTTCTTTACATTTGACATCATTGAGTAGGCCAATATGTCATTGCTGTTCAAGAATTGCGAAACTTGTACAGCCAATTTTATTCACGGCTGATGCGTGTGTTCTGGTGATACCTTTCATTAGTAAATTAGCCAAAAGCAAGCGTTAAAGGAACAATATTAAAGCTTCTTGAAAAATGTAAATCGCTAACTTTCTGAAGTTTATGCAGCAATGATTATTGTATTTGCCACATGAGTAAAGTTACTCCTTCAGAAACTATTATAGTCTACGGTCAAGATTTTCATATGATGGACTATAGCAGTTTTGTGTACATACATAATTATTATGAAAGCTATTTCAATATGATCCGTCACCCGACCAGTCAGTCTACCTAGAATTTTGTGAATCTAAAACTGAATAACAATTAACAAGACAACTTAAAAAAAATTTATTTGTCTGTTTATAATAAATCGCAATTTACGCTGCAGCAATAAATTGAAATTGTTGAATTCCATAAAAAATTCAAATCAAATGTGTTCGCACATTTCATTTATCGTACAATTATAACTACTAAACTGGCGAAACAACTTTCAGTTCAAGTAGAAGACAAGTAGCTAACCATCATCATGCATCTGAAACGTGCATACATTCTTTCAATCGTTACCGCCGTTTTATATTCAACAATATCTGTCGACGCAGATCTGTAAAACTATTTCAAAATATACGTTTAGATGATTATATCTAGTACATGTAATATTGACAAATAAAACTACTCTGAATTTGTGTTTGTAAGAGGAATGTATCTGATGTCGTATTGTTGATTCAAAATACTTATGGGTGAAAAGAAAAAAGTCAAAATGGTTTGCAGCAAATATTTATATAAAAGCAATTATAGTTTCTATTTTAATATGCTGAGTTCCCCAACTCTGGTACCTGCGTGAATAAGATTAAGCTGTTACAGAACATCCGTCCAAATTCTTATTTCATATATGTATCATCTGTTGTTGTTTTTCAAGGAATTGGAGTGAATTTAAAATCGTTCTTATTGATAAATGTATATTCATTGACTTTAATCTGTAATCAAATCTCAAATATGGACAATGAACAATTAGAAAGTATATAAGAATTGAGATTTATATATCTATAATAAAGAAACATTTTCAAAAATATCTCTTCACTTGAGTACAATTGTTCATAATTACATATATAATATACGTATTACAAACAGGAAAAATCTATTTTAACAGTCTCCTTTATCAAACCAGGTTATATATAATCCTTTGTTTACATTGTAGATGTGACAAAGTAATGATACGCTGTTTTCAAATAAAAGAAGATATTGATAGATAATACCCATAAACATTTTTGTGTCGACTCAATGTCCATCTTGTTACACTTCATTCATGGAAACAACACGGTAAGTAAGATGAAATCTTTTCTTACAATTACTTTAATCAAGATATGTTCTTCATCAATTTAGGTTAATGATGTTTTTACCATTTGGTTTAAAAATGATTTCAAATAAATTGCACGCATACAATATTTTAATTTTGATAAGAATGTTTTCATTAAAAGAAAATGATTCTCTAAATTATCTCATCTATCATAATGCATTCAATAGGTGTGTGTACGGGCATACATGTTTGCCTAGTGTGTAATACTATGTTATAAGCGCGAGTGTTTATTTGAAAAAAATATATACATGTACTTGTACTTGTTTAAGCGCCATAACATGTGCATGCATGACTAAATTTCAAAATGATATGTACACAAGACCGCAAAAAGACAATGTTTCTTGCGCAAGACACATGACAATGCTCCAAGGTCAATGTCATAACTGGTAATGGAAGAGTAATTTCATGTGGTCTGAATATCTGGTAAAGTTCGTGCCACAACTTTTACATAAATTGTTGGATTTCAAACAAGTTTGCATCAAAAACTTCCACAAGAAAAGAACGTTTCGTTGAATGAACAAGATCTCTAGCTAAAAAGGCAAGGACACAGTAAGGATTGAACTGTATTTTCATATAATTTAGTGCTGTTTATGCTTGTTATCCTCATAAATAGGCAACGTACGTGTCGAGTGGAAGACCCATATTTCTAGCTAAAATGTGAAAAGCAAAGCAAGGGATTTTTTTTTTGTCATTTAGTTAACGTGTAGCTGGTGTTTGTGTCCTGTACATTACTATGACGTGCATGACGGGATTTCGACAAACGCTGCTACACATTATATGAAGGAATGTGTTGTGTATAAGTTGCATGACAGCACCTTCAGAGTTGAGTCGTTCGACTCTGTCGAGATTATAACTTTGTAAAAAATTGATTAATTAACGACATATTGAATATGTTTTTAGTCAGACGGTGTGTCATACACGCTGCATGTCTTGCTTGGCGGGGTCGCGAGTCGCCCCGCTAATTAGCGTGTTTTCGTCCTGATACCCCGCCAAGAGAAAAGTTGAACATTTTCAAGTTAAAATTGCCGGGGCGCGGAGCAAAAAAAACCACGCTTATTAGCGAAGATGCGGGGCGAACTTATAAAACCTCCTCACCCCATGGGCGCGCGGAGCGAGATTTAAGAATCAAAATGGCGGGGGGTAGGAGCGAAACCACGCTAACTAGCTCAGCACCCCGCCCATTTAACTTGTTAATTATCGACTTTTCGCTTGGCGGGGTTGCAGGACGAAAACACACTAATAAGCGAGGGCGCGTGGCGAAGTTTCATAAATAAAACTTCTCCGCTCGCGCCCGATAATTAGCGTATTTTACGTCCCGCGACGTCGCAATTTTATTTCTAAATTTATAATTTATCAAAGTTCGCCCCGCACTCTTGTATCATGTGACAAAAACATGGCGACCAGTTTCAGAACGCCAAGGAAAATCGTTCAATAACTGTCTTGTTTCAGTCTTTGTTTACTAAACATACGGTGTAACAGTGAAAATATCTTTAGTTATGTTTAAAAAATAATTTTTATACATATATTTTTTACATTCTTGTTCATTAAGCATAACAATTTTATAAAAAGAAACTAAAATGATATAGATATTCTATTTTAAAATTAAAAGTGAAAGAAAATATATGCGGATCTCTGACGACCGTGGCAGTGGTTTCTGTACTGACAAGGGGAAGTAACCGCTGCGGGAGTTTGCAATATCACTTGTCGAATCATTAAATTACAAGATACAAAGCCTTAACCACGCCCATTTTCAGAGAGGCGATTCTCCCTCAACTGTCAAGAAAGTACGCCAAACTCTGCGCACCGGTTACGTTATGGCTAGTAAGGGGAGACCACTGCAGAACGGTTCGTCCTTAAAATCATTCGAATATTATGCAATTCGATCCAATATTTAAATGGAAATATTCTCGGGAATCGCCCCCGCTAATTAGCGTGTTTTCGTCCTGCGACCCCGCCAAGAGAAAAGTATATATTGTCTTGAATTGATTTTAAGTATACCAATCATTTCAATTTTACTTGTTATCTTCGACCAGACGTTTCAATGTTTGTCGCAACAGAAGAACATTTTAGAATCTTAGACATGGCATAACTTTGTGAATTTGTGTTAACGGTTCTACTTTTTCACAAAAATATGCAACTTAATTAGGAAACAACGAACACATACCAAGAACATGGAGAAAAAAGATTTATGCTTCTGATATTTAACTATAATAGAGAACAATTTTCAATGCGAATTGACTGTTCACATCATTTGGCGGCGTCATTGATGTGCAGCATCAATATTTAACTTGTTTGAATTTTAAATTTGTTTATTGTAAAAAAAAACATCATAAAACATAATCCGACTTAAAAACGGAGAACGTGTATTTTCTTTTCAATCATTCAACGATTCTTGTAAACCAGACTTTAATTAATCGGTCAATTTTCTACAAGTATATGAAAATCATTTTATGGGTTTTTTTTGCAAAATTATAATACTATTATGAAATAACTTATAATTATAAGTGGAATGAAACACAAAACAATTTTCCGTTTTATAATTTAATGTTACGTGTACTTTCTTAGAGGAATACCACAAATAATATATAATATATGCACATATTATTCTGACGTTAGCAGATATATAACAGATATATATTAAAACAGTAACAATAATTTCTAGTGAATACCCACAATGATATATTTTTGAAATCGAAAATGTAATTATCCAATTTTCTTTCTTTAAAAAATGTTGATAACGGTTTCGTTTTACACTGACCAATATAATTTTAACATTACATTTTTGTTTCTTAAATAACAAAATGACAAATCAGGTTTCAATACAATAGTGACATAGAAATGTGACGCTGTTTTATATTGATAGATAAAACAATATTAACATAGCAACATGGAATTTATAAGAAAAAAAACTGTCATCACCTGGACATTTTATCAGTCATAGGGTTTAAGATTTGATAAGTACAGACAGCTTAATTGACATTATCACCTCAATATAATAAAACATTTTACAAAAGGTTGGACAAATTTAATTAACCGGTTACATAATCATAAATTTGACATATGTAATTAAATTATGAAATAATTGTACCTTTTTACACATTAGAAATGTCACAGATTTTTTTAACATATAGTCATTTTAGATAATAATAACAATTTAAAAAGTAAATAGCATGCATATTTATTAACTTTTTTTTCGTAAACGAATTTCTCTGTTTTTTCGACTGAACAACAATAAACTATGCTATTTTTATGCCAAAAATTAAATATGACAATTTGCAATTTCTATTGCTTCTGGTCAAGCTCTGAGTGTTGTTTTTGATGTGTTTGTTTGTTTGTTTTTTGTTGTTTATTTTCCTTCACGACTGGCTGGCGCCGCATGAAAACAAGACAAAAGCCACAAGTACTGTAACAATCACCGTTGAGAAAAATCTTCAATAATTAAGCGACATGAATAATTTTACAGCTGCCACACAGCACTTGACACCCGATGTTGTAAAGTGTATAAATCAGGATGGAGTGTGGTCCCTAGGAAGCATTATTAATCACAACAAAATTACGTGAAAGTTCCACTCATAAATTTAAAGTTTGGGACGAAAAAGGATCGTAAAGAGAAAATCCAAACCCCCTAGCATGGGGGACCAGTTTCTAAATTTTTTCACACTAAAAAGGTGGAAATTTCAACTTTTCCCAAAGACTAGAAAAATGTAAAAAGCGGTATAAAAGAAAGTAAGGTATCATTTTTACAGTTTCTATACAGCATTTGACACCTGCTGTTAAGTTTAGAAAGTGGAAATAAATGTGATCACAAAATAACATGGGAATTGCAGACTCTGATTGATTTGGGTCTTTACTTAAGGGATAATGAAAATGTGCAACACCCCTCTAGCCCCAAGCAATGACAAGCCGTATTTAATTTTCTAGACTTAAGTGTTGAAATCAATGATAGTGAAGGACAGGTGAAATTATAACAACACTGAATGAAGTACGGGCAACTTTTTACAACTGTCACATTGCACTTGACACATTTTGTTGTAAAATATTAAAATATGGACAGAATGTGATCAATAACAACAAAATTTACATGAAAAATTCACCGGGTAGATCGAGTCTTTTTCTGACGAACTGTACCACAAAATACCAACCTTATTTAGGTTTAGTCTGATCAAGTTTAAAATGATTCTGAAACCTATTCAACGCCCAAAATGTCACCTCTGACAAAAATATGAGTTAAAGAATTAAGTAAATATTTGCAAATAAATTCAGTTTAAAGATAACGGTACCATTCAGTCGAGTCTAACACGACAGGCACATTAACGTCTACATTTTGTACAAGACTTGCACCTGATAAGATTTTGTTTTTATTATAAACAATTAGTACCACATTCGATATTCTTTTTCATTTATCTTATTCTCCTACCGTGTCGAAACTACAAAACAAGTTTACACATTTTTACTGTATTTTAGCAAGCATCGAATCTTCTGTCAAAACCTCTTCTAGAAAACTAAAGTTATTTTATACTTAAAGTACGGTCCAAAAATGATAACGAAATCTACCTTTTTATTGCAACTAGATCTGTATTTTGTTTAAGTAAAAAAAGAGAAGATTCAAACAAGACGGTATGTGAATAAAGTTACATATATAGACTGTTCATTTCAGCGTTAAGCTTCGGGGAAGAGTTACTTTTCTTGCCGGATGCGACGTTTATAGGGGATTATACTAAACAGACTGCCTAGAATGTTAGCTTATCGAAAGTTAAAATTGTAAATACTGATCGTTCAATTATGATTATAATATGAAAAACTTGTCTTATGCATTCATAAATTCAAGACAATAAAAAGAAAAAACTTTGTATTAGATTTCTCTTCCGGCGATCTGTGTGACCCAAAATGAAATAAGATTGATATAATTATGTTTTTTTTTTCTTTTTTTTTTGAATGATCTCGTTTTTCAAAAAGTTTACGTAGAACCAATGTATTCTGTCCAGACTTATTTATTCGTTTTCATTATGCAATATAAAAATCTTTCAAACAACCACTGGAAGATAAATTTTAAAAACATTCCTGAAAGAACGAAAACAATGCGGCATTTACCTTTATAACTTTAGACTCTCAACAGAAGATAATAAGATAGTTTTGATATAACAAATCTATGCTGAAGATTATGAAAAAATAGATTTTCCCAGTTACTTATTTTGTAAAATAAATTGTATATACGTATAAGGGCTTCTGAGCCGTTACAGTAACTTATTAATCAATGGGTTGTATCTGTTGTATATTCAAGCGGCACTTGGCTCGAAATATCATTAATCACCAGTGATAAACAGTAAGCCAGATTACGTCACTTATGTAACCCCCCGTTCACACATAGACGCCGCTTCTACTACGATCAAAGTGTGACCGAAAACGTGGCCGATCGTGGCAAATCGCAGAAAAACTTAGTGGATACCTACATTACGCAGTATGATCGCAAGGTTCGGCGATATTCGGAAAAGCTACGCTCTCGCCACCTTTTTTTAACGTTGCTCAAACAAAGCGATAGCGGATCGTGCCCAACAAATCGGGTAAAGTCGTAAAAAGAGCTGGTAGAAGCCGCCCTAATCGACAAGCAGCGCAAAAGCATGTGGTGGTTCTTCATGATCGTAGTAAACAGCGCAGTAAAAGCGTACTACAAGCGGGAACATACGGTACGCTTCCAACGTTCCACCTATTTCTTATAACGTTCCCACTACGTTCTTACTAGTTCCCACTACATCTCTCTACGTTTCATACGATCCACGAGGGACCTACCATTACCTTTACGACGATCCATCCACGACCTGTCAGTATCAGTTTGTTTTTTATAGCCTGGACTATTTGACAAGGGTTGTCTTCCATTCAGAGTTAGTCTCATCAGGATCATATTTCTCCAAACTGAGCACTACTATCTGCAAATTACCGTGCCTCGTTACCCATATTCTTCCTCCTTCTTGCGCCTGCGCCTGTTAACCAATCTGTACAATTTCAACCAATTCTTTCTTGATGAAGTTAAACCAGATGAATAATACATAATACGTCCGTTCATGTTTAAGTTTGGAAGTAAAATGAAAAAAATAATTTTTGAACCCCAAATAATATATCACCGCCAAAATCGTCACCAAAAGCGTACTTACAAAGCGTGATATTTTGGGGCCCGTTGTAGCGATATGTTTTTTACATTTTCTGGGTCTGCGTATCTCTATGGAGCTAAATGTCGTAGGGGCCCGGGTAGTTTTTAACGAAAATAAACCGGCCCCCCTGGTGGGGCATGGGGTCAGCGTAACATCTGTTAACGTGTCAGCAGCGTTTAGGGTTTAAAATCGAAAGTCCAGTGTAATGAAACCAAAATTTCCCCAAATTGTTCGTTTTTCAAGCCATCGCCCACCAAATATTTTTTTCAGATCGTGGCTTTCGCTGTCTCAAATCCCAGTCTGTGTAAAGGGGGGTAACTGTCAAAATTTATGATGGGGGTTTCCCTGGGGGACTTTTTTGGGTACCCTATTCTTTTTGACACTCCAGGATGCTTACAAAACTCAAAAATTTAGAATGCATCAAAATGTAAAATAAAGCTTAATAAAGAATTTTTGGGTACGTTTTTCACCACTTGTTTTTCTATGATAGTTTAATATTTGGTAAGCAGAATGTGAATTACGTATAAATATCAAGTTAAAAATATCACTTTTACCAGCTTTCATGAAATATGTAACGTATTCTTTTGGCGTGATCAGGGACTTTTATTACAAATTTTAATATAGCTCTGAGACGTGATGTACGGTTTTTCAAAGAGCCTTTTTGGCGGCACATATAGTATACGTACATAAAAAATGTTACTGTTATGCTTTAACATTTCTTTTGAAATAACCTTGATTTATATTATCATTTGTTCGTGTAAGTAATGCTAAAATCAAAATAATATATATTCAACTATATTTATTCAACCAGTATCTTGCAATTAATTATTACGCAGATGCTTTTTTCAAGAATAAAGAATATTTACATTTTAAAACCTCAACATAGCGGTTTGGTACTGTGTATTGGCAAGTAAGTACGATTTAACTGCCTGGTAAAACACGAAGCGATAATTTTCATTATTTAGAATCAAACGAATCACGACCAGGTACCCAGCCATGGTCTAGTATTGAAACAAATCGTTAACCTTATTATGATAAATATTTTATTCATTTGACCATCCTTTTTATTTAATATCTTATACAATTACACAAAATTTTGGCAATTCCAATCTCCCCCTCTTACAAGAGTAAGGATTAAAATCTTTATATCCCAATTATCAATGTACATAATCGTATCGGCAAATATTCGCCGTACCTCCCAATGACGAAATCTTGAATCAGGTCTTAAATGAAAGGGTCCATAGAACATGAGATGACATTTTTAAATGAACGATATTGCTGCTCGATATTGTTAAAAGACCACGGTTTCTTTTAACATTAATATACGAAATTGTAGAACAGCATGTAGTGTTTACTTTATTTGATAAGCAAATCTGTAAAAATCGGAAATATTTGGGGATTTCCTTTTTACATCGAAGTTCGTACGCTTAGTAAAGCATTGTTTCACGAAAAATAAAGGTATTATTTGTCAATTTATATGAAATTAAACATACTGAACATTTTTTATTTCTCTGAAAGATGCTGTTTCAGAAATATATTCTGTTTTCAATTAAAAAAGTCCTGTTTAAGAACTGTACTTCAACTGAAATGTAATGCAGGAAAGCAGTAAAACATTAAAAGAAGTATATTTAAGTCATCATTGGTAACCAAAAGGCACTTGTTACGTTAACTACATTTGCATCCCTTGGAAATAATTGTCATGAATCATTAATATGAAGAAATGATATGACCGGATAAGACTAAAAAAATCATCAAAATCTGTAAATTCAAGCATAATAAAACGTGTTCGTCGCTTAATTTTAAATTGCAAGCTTCATATAGGAACTTGCTTTATTTCAAACTCGGTATTGACGTACTCAAACACTTGTAACAGAACATTCTTTTTGCTTTTTAGCTCACCTGAGCACAACGTGTTAATGGAGAGCTATTGAGATCCCCCACCGTCCGTCGTCATTAATCACTTTAAAAACATCCTCTCTGAAAGGAATGTCTTGTGCAGCCGTATCTTCAGAGGATATGTGTTTTTAGTAAACAGACTTTACAGGAATGATCTTTGGGTTGTCCCTTTTCAAAGTTGTTCAAATGGTTCCAATTTTTGTGCATGAGTAGGTTACTGGGCTAGAAAAGGAGTTTCAAAAGGCAAATTTAAAGGCACCTCTGTATAAAAGTAAAGGGCACAGAGCTTTGATATTTGGTATATATCAATATCATCTACCTGTAGGTCCAGTACGAGTTGTTCAAATTTTGTCTTCTTTTCAAAATTTGTCATTGGATTTACCAATGTATATGTATATAGTGAGAACTTAAAAATTCTATTCCGTGAATTTTACAAATTCTAGAGTTTTACATATATTGTATTTAAACATTGTTTTTGGGCTTCTACAAAGATTGTTCAAAAAAAAGTCCTGGGGTCAAAAATTGTTTTCATTATGTACATTGGAAAAAAAAAACTCTTTTTTTTTCTAAAGGGAAAACGGGCTTAGGGGGTTTGGGGGTTTTTGGTATTTTAATAAAATCTGTGGGGGGTCTGTTCCCAAAAGGTTTTAAAAATTTTGTGTTAAGTGTTAAAAAATTGGCCCAAACCACGGGGTCATACTGTTTTTTTTTTGAAAGGGAAAAACACAAAAAAAAATTTTTCTTGGGAAATTTGGGAAAAAGGTTTTGGTTAAATTTTTTGGGTTTTAACACTTTGGGGTATTTTTTAAACCTTCTATCAAAATTTTTTTTTCAAATTTTACGGGCCCCGGGGGGCCAAAAATTGGGCCCCCCGCCCTGCGTAATTAAATTTCCTTAATGTACATAAAAAAAAAAACATTCAAAAAGTCTTTTTTAAAAGGGTTTAACAAGGCAAAGGGGGAGTTTTGAAAAATTTTTTATAATGTAAGGGGGCGGGAATCTTAGAAAAACGGTAGGGGAAATTTATTGTCTGGGGGAACTTTTAGAAGATTGTTTAAAATTAAAAACCCTTGGGGCCCAAATTTTTTCCCCTTCCCAAGGGCCCACCAGGGGGTTTTCCCTTCCCCTTTGGCCCTTTTTGTTAGAAATTTAAAATTTGGGACCATGTGCGCATTTAAAATAGTTTTTTAAAAATTGTTTTTTTAATATTCGGGTTTGGCCAAAAATTTTTCCAGGTGCCCTTTTACCCCTTTTTTCCTTTAATTTTTAAGCTTTGAAATTTGGACCATGGGGGCACGCTTTAGGGGGAAAAAATAATTTGGGATATCAGTGCCCCTTAGATTTTGATAATGTGACCTTTTTTTGTCCTTTAAAATGGGCAGCTTTTGAAATTTCGCCCAGGGTTAAGTTTTATGTGTAAAAATTTCAGTTGGATTTTAAAATTTGGAACCAAGTTTTGACGATTTTTACCTTCTTCCCTTGTTTGGGGGATTTTCCCGGGTTCCCCCAAAAAAGGGAAACAATGTTTTATGGGTAAAATTTAAAAAAAATTATTTTTGCATTAAGTTTTTTTAAAATTCTCCAACATTTTTTAAATTTTTGTTGTTTTTAATTTCGATCACTTTTACTTTTTTCCACAAAAAAAGGTTCTATCTCGGGTTTAAAGGGGTTTTTGGGGCCCATTTTCCCCCTCTTTAAAAAGGGGTTGGGACAAAAAATTTTTGTTATCGGTGTCTTTAGGGAACCTTTAAAACGTAATTAAACAAACTCTTTAATAGTGCACGTCGTTTTTAAACTATTTTCAACTTAAGGAAAGGGGGGGTATTTTTTTACTCTTGAGGAAGGTTTCAATGGTTGTTCAAGTTCTTGCAAATTTTTTTAAAAAAACCCCGATTTTTTTTGGGTTTTTAAAATTTTTTAAAAAAATTACTTTTAAAAAAAATTTTTGGGTTTAAAAAAGGGGTAATGCAACTTAAAGCCTTTTTTTTTGCCTTTTTATTATAAACCGCCTTTAAACCCCCTTGCAGAAAATAAAAAGAATTGTCAAAATTGGGAACCCTTTTGTTTTTCTACTTAATAATTGAAATTTTTGGGGAAAAGGGGTGATTTTTCCCAAAAGCTTTAATCACAACAAAAATTTAAAAAAATTGCAGTTTAGGTTTATTTTTAGCCCATACATAATTAATTTGTACAATTTGAAATTTTTACCCCTTAAACACTCCCCCAAAACCCCCTTTAAAGGGTGTATTTAAAATTTTTAAACCTTTTAAAGGGCTGGGGTTCTTTTATCCCGGGGGGCCCAAAAAAAAAAATTTAAAAGGCCACTTAAAAGAAAAAGAAAAGGGCCCCAATTTTGGTTTAAAAAACAATTTAAAATTTCAATTTTAGGGGGAATTTAAAGGGGGGACCCCATGAGGGGTAAAAAAAACTTACCCATTTTCATTTTGAAAAAAATAAAATTATATGGGATATTCCCTGCCTTTAACTATATTAAAAAATATCTTTTCGGGCCTTTTAGTTTTTGGTAAAATTTATTTCAAAACTTTTACGAAGGGGTTTTTCCAAAAATTCGGGGGCTTTTTTTGGTTCCCGGTAAAATTATTTTTTAAAGGAAATTAATTTAAAATTTTTTTCCCCCACGGGTTAGAATTTTTTAATAACAAAAAACGAAAGAAAAAAATTCATTTGGGGAGCTTTTTTTCCTTTCCAAAAATTTAATTTTAATTTTACTTTAAAACACATGTGGGGCGACAGCGGCGCACCCAAAAACATTTTTTTTGACGTTAAGGGTAAATAATTTAAAACGTAAAAACTTTTGGGTTTCCCCAAACGTTTAGGGAAAGAAAAAAGACGGTTTTAACTGCTTCTCAAAATTTAATTTGTCCACCCACAAAATTTCTTTTTCCCATTTTAAACCCCACAAATGATGGGTAAATTTTTTTTTTTCTCTGTCCGTCTGCTGTTTTTTATCAAATGTTTTTTTTGCGGGGGTAATCCCCAAATTACAAAAAAAAATTTATGATCGTTTTTTTTACGTCGCACGATTTTTGGGGGCCCGCGCCCCCGCCTTTTTTCCGTTAAAAAACAAAAAAAGGCTTTCTGGCCCGTTTCAAAGCGAATAAAACAAAAATGAGGGGAAATGACGGCCCATTTTTTTAAAGAAAAAATTAAAATAAAATCATAGAAGAAAAAAATGGGATTTTTCACCCGGGTTTTCAAACGTTATTTTTTATTTTTTTTTAGCAAAAAATTTTACGATGGTTTAACGGGTTTTTTTCCTACCGGGGGGGGGCCGGGGTTTCCTTGAAAATGGGGTTTTTTTTAAAAGCAAATAAAATCTTTTTAATTTTTTGGACACAATTGACTAAAACCTTTTAAAAAAGTTTTGGGATTTTTATTTTACAATGTTTTTTGGTGAAAAAAAATTTCTTTAAAATTTTACCCCCTTTTAAACTTTTTCAAAAAGATTTTTTAAAAAGCCCCACGAATTTTGGAAAAACCCCTCGTACATATAAAATTTTCCATGGGACAAAATTTTTCCCAATTTTAAAATAAAAAAATTTCCTACATGAAAATTTTAAAATTTTTTTGTTTTTTTTTTTTTGGGGTTTTTACTTTTCCCCAACCGGGGCCCAAAAGTTTTAAAGGGTTAAATTATTCGCACTTCCAGCTTTACTGGTGGAGGGAAAAACCCCAAAGGTTGCCCTTCCCGTGCATTATTTCAGGCACGAACGGGGCCCCTGAGAAAACCACCGACGTTCCCTAAGCTAGCGGACACTTCCTCACAATGCATGTAGAAAAGGTACGAAAAGGGACATTTTTTTGCACTAAACCCAAAGGGGGGCCCTTGATCTTTGAGGGGCGGGTGTGTTTGGGCATCACCCCACCCATCAGCAAAACTTTTTGCCCCAAATTATTTTTGTAATCCTTCATGAGTGAGCAAGAACGAAGCACGGCAGACGGATAACGCCACATACCCCGAACTTTACCCAAAAAAGTCACACTAAGCAGCTTACCCAGGCGAGTTTCAACAAAAATGAAAAAGAATGCGTAATTTATTTTGTAATATAATTTTTAATCAAATGTTCATGTGTAAACAATTTTACCACTACACACACTGGTAGATTTTTGTACATAAATTTCAGTAAATTAGGCGTCATAAAAACTACAAAAATGAAAAAAAAAAACAGTTTAAATGGGTTTTAAAACTTTCGCGCCGATACATTAGGTGGAAAGGAGACAATTTTAAAAAAAATCATTTTTAAAGATTAAACACGAAAACTTCCTGGTAGTCTTTAAAATGCCCCGTACTTCATTAGTGTTTTATATTTTCGGATCCCCTGGGGAAATTGATGTCAGCACTTTAAGGTATTGGAATTGGTACCGCTCGGGCCGGGTCCTGAGATGTGAGGAATTTACCTTTTCAGTAATGTAAGACCCAATCAAATCGAGTCTGCAAAATCGATTGTAATTTTTTGGATTAAGTTCCAAGGGATCACTTTTGATTCAAAATTTTTTTACTACACAACAAAGGTGTCAAGTGCTTGTGGCAGCTGTAAAAAAATTTTCCCGTACTTCACGCAATGTTGTTATATTTTTCTGGGTTTTTCGAGATTATTGATGCCAGGCTATTTTAATTTTAAGTGTTTGAGAATTGAGTAAAAGCTCAGCCGGGGCTAGGGGGGTGAGTGATGGGTGCACTTTTCCAGCCCCCATGTACAGACTCAATCAAACTTTATCTGCAATTCTCTCGTAAATTTTTTGTGATTAATTTAAATGTTCGAGGGGGTGAATTTGTTTCAAATTTTTTCCCCTTTTTGTTTTTTAAAATTTAAATTCGGGCCCTCTTTCTTTCGCTTAGATGGGCTTTAATTGGAAAATATTCATTTAAAAATTTTTTGACCATTTTAAATTTTGAAAAACTAAACTCGAAAAATATTTTTTTATGTCGATATAACTTGATAACTCGTAAAAAATGGACTTTTTTCATTTCAAAAGCGCACGGTATTTGGATGGGTCAAAGATTTAAAATCGTAAAGGATGACTTCCGTTCAGGTAGGTTTTCAACATCGTTGACCATGGCAAGCACCGCTGCTGTAAAGGATATAACAAAGCACGATTCAAGATTTCAGTAAAGGATATATTAATTGTACTGAAATATCAGAAAGAAGTATTCATTTCATTCTGACCGAGCGTTAAGGTCAAAGAAGGTTTGCCCCAGATGAGTACCCCATTTGCTCACAAAGGAGCAAAAGTAACAGCGTCCGCCCAAAATATTCCAACGATATTCTAAAATCATACAAGAACCGTCATTTTCGGATTATGTCTTTATTGCAGACTGTTGATGAATTGTCGATAAGAGTGTTTTCCAAGATAAAAATGTCTTGTATTGCCAAAATAACCATCAGTAAAGAGAAAAATTTCTTTATTCCAGTGGAGAATTTGTTCAATTGCCTTGTCAATCTCGTCATACAGTCACATTCTCCTTATGCTCCTGATGTATGTTCTTGCAATTTGTTTCTGTTTTCAAGGCTTAAAATATGCATTCTAGTAACAGAAATACGTCCAGGAGTTCTCTAAGCAACACAATTTTTTTTCTCCAAAAATTTTCAAAAATAAACTATTCTTCAGCTTTTTTTGAAAGTGGACAGAAAAAATAAAAAAAAATTTGGCAT